>NC_136628.1:41584596-41597096 GCF_933228915.1 Telmatherina bonti | reverse complement strand
GCAGGGGGAGGGACAAATACAAGGGGAGGAGCCAGGGCAGGGGGAGGGACAAATACAAGGGGAGGAGCCAGGGCAGGGGGAGGGACAAATACAAGGGGAGGAGCCAGGCCAAGGGGCCGATCACACAGGATCTCTGCTGCTAATCTGCAGAAGGTTCCAGGAGACCCGGAGGAGCACTCATTTACATTTACGAAGCTGTCGCACCAAACCCGGTGTAGACCAGTTCTAGTCCACTTCTGGGTTTCTAAAAGCAGGACTTGGCGGTAAAACGTCCCGACCTCCACGCCAACTCTGACCCTGAGTCCTGACAAAGAAATCTGAGCCATTTGTTCCAAATGAAACGTAAACTTTCCCCCAGAATGTTGGACATTAACAGCATCTGCAGAAGAAGAGAAAAAGTTCCTCCAGCACGTAAAACGTCCAGCAGGAAAATGTTCTGAAACCAAGCAGTTCTACATGTTAGAAAAGCCACATCACACAGTTAATAAGTCGTACAGAAGCTGCCGTACTAATAAAGCTCTACATGAAGACCTGCAGGTAAAAGGAGGCGGTCGCCATGACAACAGCCCATCATCAGGCTGCTCAGGTGTTTCCTCCACCTGCAGATACAGAACATGAAGTGATGGTTGGAGATAAAATGCTCCCCAATGTGGCTTATCTGTCCCTGCTGGTGGACATGGAACATGGAGACTCTGGACTCCAGTCCGGCACCTTCCAAAGGGAAGGGACTGACAGGTCGGGTCCGCTCCTTTTCCCAACCCAGAGCAGAGGAACAGAACGATGTTCTCCACAGCCAGACGTGGTGTAGCGGCCATCGGGCAGATGGAGGCAGGTGGAGGTGCCTCCATGCCCAGGAGGAAACCTGTTGTACAGCTGCAGATGTCTGCAGATAGTGGAGACGCTACATAACATGCTACTAAATGGTAACGTGTCCCGTTCAGCTGCGACCAGCGCTGTTGTCCCCAACCTCCAACCATCATGTTGGAACCAAACTGCTGCCAAACGTCGAGAAGTGATGCAACACATCAGAGGTGGACAATTCTCATTTATTCACAAGTTTAGTCTCATTTCTGTCTTCATGTCTCCGTCTCCTGCACCTCCTCCTCTGCCAGGACACGCCTGCTGGGGGGACAAGGTGGGACAAGGTGGACCAAGATGTCCTCTCTCCCTACATTTTACTGTCTGACCACTTTATTTGTCCTTTCTGGATAAGTCCGGTGGTCTGATGAGACGCTGACAGCATCTGTCCCCTGCTGACCTCCTCTGTCTTTCTGCTGGTGGTGATGTCCATCCCGTCTCCACCAGATAAAATACTTTTACATTTTACAGCTTTATCTGTTAGAAGTTCTTCCTCATTTTCCACAAAATTCCTCTTTTTTCCTGCAGAACCGTCATGGAAATGAGATGGATTCATATTTATCAGGGCGTCGGCCTGACCTTTTATGGGCAACATGTGGGCGTGGCCAGATGTTTCCTCACCGTGTTAAACTTCCTGTTGATCCTGATTTATGGAGGAAACAGACGTGGGACGTGCTGCTTTGTACATCAGGAAGTTTCTTTGTGCCGCATGTCCAGTTTTCCGTCCGTACGCCGCCTGGAGACATCGATGCTACGCTCAGGTGGATAAATGAGGCTCCTAGACTTCTGAAGCTCTGGAGAAAAACATCTTCAGTGTTTCCAGACGAGGCGCTGCGAGGATTTCTGACCCGTAACCAACGGCAACAGAGAGAGACGTCTCTTTCAGAACCTGGACTCATTAAAACCCAACGGACTGAACGTCTGTCTCCAGGGAGTGATTCTTCACAAACAGGATTTTACCAGAACCAGGACCAGAACCAGGACTTCTCCAGTGGAACAGAATGTAAACAGAACCAGGACCAGAACCAGGACTTCTCCAGTGGAACAGAATGTAAACAGAACCAGGACCAGAACCAGGACTTCTCCAGTGGAACAGAATGTAAACAGAACCAGGACCAGAACCAGGACTTCTCCAGTGGAACAGAATGTAAACAGAACCAGGACCAGAACCAGGACTTCTCCAGTGGAACAGAATGTAACCAGAACCAGGACCAGAACCAGGACTTCTCCAGTGGAACAGAATGTAAACAGAACCAGGACCAGAACCAGGACTTCTCCAGTGGAACAGAATGTAAACAGAACCAGGACCAGAACCAGGACTTCTCCAGTGGAACAGAATGTAAACAGAACCAGGACCAGAACCAGGACTTCTCCAGTGGAACAGAATGTAAACAGAACCAGGACCAGAACCAGGACTTCTCCAGTGGAACAGAATGTAACCAGAACCAGGACCAGAACCAGGACTTCTCCAGTGGAACAGAATGTAAACAGAACCAGGACCAGAACCAGGACTTCTCCAGTGGAACAGAATGTAAACAGAACCAGGACCAGAACCAGGACTTCTCCAGTGGAACAGAATGTAAACAGAACCAGGACCAGAACCAGGACTTCTCCAGTGGAACAGAATGTAAACAGAACCATGACCAGAACCAGGACTTCTCCAGTGGAACAGAATGTAAACAGAACCAGGACCAGAACCAGGACTTCTCCAGTGGAACAGAATGTAAACAGAACCAGGACCAGAACCAGGACTTCTCCAGTGGAACAGAATGTAAACAGAACCAGGACCAGAACCAGGACTTCTCCAGTGGAACAGAATGTAAACAGAACCAGGACCAGAACCAGGACCAGAACCAGGACCAGAACCAGGACTTCTCCAGTGGAACAGAATGTAAACAGAACCAGGACCAGAACCAGGACTTCTCCAGTGGAACAGAATGTAAACAGAACCAGGACCAGAACCAGGACTTCTCCAGTGGAACAGAATGTAAACAGAACCAGGACCAGAACCAGGACTTCTCCAGTGGAACAGAATGTAAACAGAACCAGGACCAGAACCAGGACTTCTCCAGTGGAACAGAATGTAAACAGAACCAGGACCAGAACCAGGACTTCTCCAGTGGAACAGAATGTAAACAGAACCAGGACCAGAACCAGGACTTCTCCAGTGGAACAGAATGTAAACAGAACCAGGACCAGAACCAGGACTTCTCCAGTGGAACAGAATGTAAACAGAACCAGGACCAGAACCAGAACTTCTCCAGTGGAACAGAATGTAAACAGAACCAGGACCAGAACCAGGACTTCTCCAGTGGAACAGAATGTAAACAGAACCAGGACCAGAACCAGGACTTCTCCAGTGGAACAGAATGTAAACAGAACCAGGACCAGAACCAGGACTTCTCCAGTGGAACAGAATGTAAACAGAACCAGGACCAGAACCAGGACTTCTCCAGTGGAACAGAATGTAAACAGAACCAGGACCAGAACCAGGACTTCTCCAGTGGAACAGAATGTAAACAGAACCAGGACCAGAACCGGGACTTCTCCAGTGGAACAGAATGTAAACAGAACCAGGACCAGAACCAGAACTTCTCCAGTGGAACAGAATGTAAACAGAACCAGGACCAGAACCAGGACTTCTCCAGTGGAACAGAATGTAAACAGAACCAGGACCAGAACCAGGACTTCTCCAGTGGAACAGAATGTAAACAGAACCAGGACCAGAACCAGGACTTCTCCAGTGGAACAGAATGTAACCAGAACCAGGACCAGAACCAGGACTTCTCCAGTGGAGCAGAATGTAAACAGAACCAGGACCAGAACCAGGACTTCTCCAGTGGAGCAGAATGTAAACAGAACCAGGACCAGAACCAGGACTTCTCCAGTGGAACAGAATGTAAACAGAACCAGGACCAGAACCAGGACTTCTCCAGTGGAACAGAATGTAAACAGAACCAGGACCAGAACCAGGACTTCTCCAGTGGAACAGAATGTAAACAGAACCAGGACCAGAACCAGGACTTCTCCAGTGGAACAGAATGTAAACAGAACCAGGACCAGAACCAGGACTTCTCCAGTGGAACAGAATGTAAACAGAACCAGGACCAGAACCAGGACTTCTCCAGTGGAACAGAATGTAAACAGAACCAGGACCAGAACCAGAACTTCTCCAGTGGAACAGAATGTAAACAGAACCAGGACCAGAACCAGGACTTCTCCAGTGGAGCAGAATGTAAACAGAACCAGGACCAGAACCAGGACTTCTCCAGTGGAACAGAATGTAAACAGAACCAGGACCAGAACCAGGACTTCTCCAGTGGAACAGAATGTAAACAGAACCAGGACCAGAACCAGAACTTCTCCAGTGGAACAGAATGTAAACAGAACCAGGACCAGAACCAGGACCAGAACCAGGACCAGAACCAGGACTTCTCCAGTGGAACAGAATGTAAACAGAACCAGGACCAGAACCAGGACTTCTCCAGTGGAACAGAATGTAAACAGAACCAGGACCAGAACCAGGACTTCTCCAGTGGAACAGAATGTAAACAGAACCAGGACCAGAACCAGGACTTCTCCAGTGGAACAGAATGTAAACAGAACCAGGACCAGAACCAGGACTTCTCCAGTGGAGCAGAATGTAAACAGAACCAGGACCAGAACCAGGACTTCTCCAGTGGAACAGAATGTAAACAGAACCAGGACCAGAACCAGAACTTCTCCAGTGGAACAGAATGTAAACAGAACCAGGACCAGAACCAGGACTTCTCCAGTGGAACAGAATGTAAACAGAACCAGGACCAGAACCAGGACTTCTCCAGTGGAACAGAATGTAAACAGAACCAGGACCAGAACCAGAACTTCTCCAGTGGAACAGAATGTAAACAGAACCAGGACCAGAACCAGGACTTCTCCAGTGGAACAGAATGTAAACGGAACCAGGACCAGAACCAGGACTTCTCCAGTGGAACAGAATGTAAACAGAACCAGGACCAGAACCAGGACTTCTCCAGTGGAGCAGAATGTAAACAGAACCAGGACCAGAACCAGGACTTCTCCAGTGGAACAGAATGTAAACAGAACCAGGACCAGAACCAGGACCAGAACCAGGACCAGAACCAGGACTTCTCCAGTGGAACAGAATGTAAACAGAACCAGGACCAGAACCAGGACTTCTCCAGTGGAACAGAATGTAAACAGAACCAGGACCAGAACCAGGACCAGAACCAGGACTTCTCCAGTGGAACAGAATGTAAACAGAACCAGGACCAGAACCAGGACTTCTCCAGTGGAACAGAATGTAAACAGAACCAGGACCAGAACCAGGACTTCTCCAGTGGAACAGAATGTAAACAGAACCAGGACCAGAACCAGAACTTCTCCAGTGGAACAGAATGTAAACAGAACCAGGACCAGAACCAGGACTTCTCCAGTGGAACAGAATGTAAACAGAACCAGGACCAGAACCAGGACTTCTCCAGTGGAACAGAATGTAAACAGAACCAGGACCAGAACCAGGACTTCTCCAGTGGAACAGAATGTAAACAGAACCAGGACCAGAACCAGGACTTCTCCAGTGGAACAGAATGTAAACAGAACCAGGACCAGAACCAGGACCAGAACCAGGACTTCTCCAGTGGAACAGAATGTAAACAGAACCAGGACCAGAACCAGGACCAGAACCAGGACTTCTCCAGTGGAACAGAATGTAAACAGAACCAGGACCAGAACCAGGACCAGAACCAGGACTTCTCCAGTGGAACAGAATGTAAACAGAACCAGGACCAGAACCAGAACTTCTCCAGTGGAACAGAATGTAAACAGAACCAGGACCAGAACCAGGACTTCTCCAGTGGAACAGAATGTAAACAGAACCAGGACCAGAACCAGGACTTCTCCAGTGGAACAGAATGTAAACAGAACCAGGACCAGAACCAGGACTTCTCCAGTGGAACAGAATGTAAACAGAACCAGGACCAGAACCAGGACTTCTCCAGTGGAACAGAATGTAAACAGAACCAGGACCAGAACCAGGACTTCTCCAGTGGAACAGAATGTAAACAGAACCAGGACCAGAACCAGGACTTCTCCAGTGGAACAGAATGTAAACAGAACCAGGACCAGAACCAGGACTTCTCCAGTGGAACAGAATGTAAACAGAACCAGGACCAGAACCAGGACCAGAACCAGGACTTCTCCAGTGGAACAGAATGTAAACAGAACCAGGACCAGAACCAGGACTTCTCCAGTGGAACAGAATGTAAACAGAACCAGGACCAGAACCAGGACTTCTCCAGTGGAACAGAATGTAAACAGAACCAGGACCAGAACCAGGACTTCTCCAGTGGAACAGAATGTAAACAGAACCAGGACCAGAACCAGGACTTCTCCAGTGGAACAGAATGTAAACAGAACCAGGACCAGAACCAGGACTTCTCCAGTGGAGCAGAATGTAAACAGAACCAGGACCAGAACCAGGACTTCTCCAGTGGAGCAGAATGTAAACAGAACCAGGACCAGAACCAGGACTTCTCCAGTGGAACAGAATGTAAACAGAACCAGGACCAGAACCAGGACTTCTCCAGTGGAACAGAATGTAAACAGAACCAGGACCAGAACCAGGACTTCTCCAGTGGAACAGAATGTAAACAGAACCAGGACCAGAACCAGAACTTCTCCAGTGGAACAGAATGTAAACAGAACCAGGACCAGAACCAGGACTTCTCCAGTGGAACAGAATGTAAACAGAACCAGGACCAGAACCAGGACCAGAACCAGGACCAGAACCAGGACTTCTCCAGTGGAACAGAATGTAAACAGAACCAGGACCAGAACCAGGACCAGAACCAGGACTTCTCCAGTGGAACAGAATGTAAACAGAACCAGGACCAGAACCAGGACTTCTCCAGTGGAGCAGAATGTAAACAGAACCAGGACCAGAACCAGGACTTCTCCAGTGGAACAGAATGTAAACAGAACCAGGACCAGAACCAGGACTTCTCCAGTGGAACAGAATGTAAACAGAACCAGGACCAGAACCAGGACTTCTCCAGTGGAACAGAATGTAAACAGAACCAGGACCAGAACCAGGACTTCTCCAGTGGAACAGAATGTAAACAGAACCAGGACCAGAACCAGGACTTCTCCAGTGGAACAGAATGTAAACAGAACCAGGACCAGAACCAGGACTTCTCCAGTGGAACAGAATGTAAACAGAACCAGGACCAGAACCAGGACTTCTCCAGTGGAACAGAATGTAAACAGAACCAGGACCAGAACCAGGACTTCTCCAGTGGAGCAGAATGTAAACAGAACCAGGACCAGAACCAGGACTTCTCCAGTGGAGCAGAATGTAAACAGAACCAGGACCAGAACCAGGACTTCTCCAGTGGAGCAGAATGTAAACAGAACCAGGACCAGAACCAGGACTTCTCCAGTGGAACAGAATGTAAACAGAACCAGGACCAGAACCAGGACTTCTCCAGTGGAACAGAATGTAAACAGAACCAGGACCAGAACCAGGACTTCTCCAGTGGAACAGAATGTAAACAGAACCAGGACCAGAACCAGAACTTCTCCAGTGGAACAGAATGTAAACAGAACCAGGACCAGAACCAGAACTTCTCCAGTGGAACAGAATGTAAACAGAACCAGGACCAGAACCAGGACTTCTCCAGTGGAGCAGAATGTAAACAGAACCAGGACCAGAACCAGGACTTCTCCAGTGGAACAGAATGTAAACAGAACCAGGACCAGAACCAGGACTTCTCCAGTGGAACAGAATGTAAACAGAACCAGGACCAGAACCAGGACTTCTCCAGTGGAACAGAATGTAAACAGAACCAGGACCAGAACCAGGACTTCTCCAGTGGAACAGAATGTAAACAGAACCAGGACCAGAACCAGGACTTCTCCAGTGGAACAGAATGTAAACAGAACCAGGACCAGAACCAGGACTTCTCCAGTGGAACAGAATGTAAACAGAACCAGGACCAGAACCAGGACTTCTCCAGTGGAACAGAATGTAAACAGAACCAGGACCAGAACCAGGACTTCTCCAGTGGAACAGAATGTAAACAGAACCAGGACCAGAACCAGGACTTCTCCAGTGGAACAGAATGTAAACAGAACCAGGACCAGAACCAGGACTTCTCCAGTGGAACAGAATGTAAACAGAACCAGGACCAGAACCAGGACTTCTCCAGTGGAACAGAATGTAAACAGAACCAGGACCAGAACCAGGACTTCTCCAGTGGAACAGAATGTAAACAGAACCAGGACCAGAACCAGAACTTCTCCAGTGGAACAGAATGTAAACAGAACCAGGACCAGAACCAGGACTTCTCCAGTGGAACAGAATGTAAACAGAACCAGGACCAGAACCAGGACTTCTCCAGTGGAAGCAGAATGTAAACAGAACCAGGACCAGAACCAGGACTTCTCCAGTGGAACAGAATGTAAACAGAACCAGGACCAGAACCAGGACTTCTCCAGTGGAACAGAATGTAAACAGAACCAGGACCAGAACCAGAACTTCTCCAGTGGAACAGAATGTAAACAGAACCAGGACCAGAACCAGAACTTCTCCAGTGGAACAGAATGTAAACAGAACCAGGACCAGAACCAGGACTTCTCCAGTGGAACAGAATGTAAACAGAACCAGGACCAGAACCAGGACTTCTCCAGTGGAGCAGAATGTAAACAGAACCAGGACCAGAACCAGGACTTCTCCAGTGGAACAGAATGTAAACAGAACCAGGACCAGAACCAGGACTTCTCCAGTGGAACAGAATGTAAACAGAACCAGGACCAGAACCAGGACTTCTCCAGTGGAGCAGAATGTAAACAGAACCAGGACCAGAACCAGGACTTCTCCAGTGGAACAGAATGTAAACAGAACCAGGACCAGAACCAGGACCAGAACCAGGACCAGAACCAGGACTTCTCCAGTGGAACAGAATGTAAACAGAACCAGGACCAGAACCAGGACTTCTCCAGTGGAACAGAACCAGGACCAGAACCAGGACTTCTCCAGTGGAACAGAACCAGGACCAGAACCAGGACTTCTCCAGTGGAACAGAATGTAAACGGAACCAGGACCAGAACCAGGACCAGAACCAGAACTTCTCCAGTGGAACAGAATGTAAACAGAACCAGGACAAGAACCAGGACTTCTCCAGTGGAACAGAATGTAAACAGAACCAGGACCAGAACCAGGACTTCTCCAGTGGAACAGAATGTAAACAGAACCAGGACCAGAACCAGGACTTCTCCAGTGGAACAGAATGTAAACAGAACCAGGACCAGAACCAGGACTTCTCCAGTGGAACAGAATGTAAACAGAACCAGGACCAGAACCAGGACTTCTCCAGTGGAACAGAATGTAAACAGAACCAGGACCAGAACCAGGACTTCTCCAGTGGAGCAGAATGTAAACAGAACCAGGACCAGAACCAGGACTTCTCCAGTGGAACAGAATGTAAACAGAACCAGGACCAGAACCAGGACTTCTCCAGTGGAACAGAATGTAAACAGAACCAGGACCAGAACCAGGACTTCTCCAGTGGAACAGAATGTAAACAGAACCAGGACCAGAACCAGGACTTCTCCAGTGGAACAGAATGTAAACAGAACCAGGACCAGAACCAGGACTTCTCCAGTGGAACAGAATGTAAACAGAACCAGGACCAGAACCAGGACTTCTCCAGTGGAACAGAATGTAAACAGAACCAGGACCAGAACCAGGACTTCTCCAGTGGAACAGAATGTAAACAGAACCAGGACCAGAACCAGGACTTCTCCAGTGGAACAGAATGTAAACAGAACCAGGACCAGAACCAGGACTTCTCCAGTGGAACAGAATGTAAACAGAACCAGGACCAGAACCAGAACTTCTCCAGTGGAACAGAATGTAAACAGAACCAGGACCAGAACCAGAACTTCTCCAGTGGAACAGAATGTAAACAGAACCAGGACCAGAACCAGGACTTCTCCAGTGGAACAGAATGTAAACAGAACCAGGACCAGAACCAGGACTTCTCCAGTGGAACAGAATGTAAACAGAACCAGGACCAGAACCAGGACTTCTCCAGTGGAACAGAATGTAAACAGAACCAGGACCAGAACCAGAACTTCTCCAGTGGAACAGAATGTAAACAGAACCAGGACCAGAACCAGGACTTCTCCAGTGGAACAGAATGTAAACAGAACCAGGACCAGAACCAGGACTTCTCCAGTGGAACAGAATGTAAACAGAACCAGGACCAGAACCAGGACTTCTCCAGTGGAACAGAATGTAAACAGAACCAGGACCAGAACCAGGACTTCTCCAGTGGAACAGAACCAGGACCAGAACCAGGACTTCTCCAGTGGAACAGAACCAGGACCAGAACCAGACTTCTCCAGTGGAACAGAATGTAAACGGAACCAGGACCAGAACCAGGACTTCTCCAGTGGAACAGAATGTAAACAGAACCAGGACCAGAACCAGGACTTCTCCAGTGGAACAGAATGTAAACAGAACCAGGACCAGAACCAGGACTTCTCCAGTGGAACAGAATGTAAACAGGAACCAGGACCAGAACCAGGACTTCTCCAGTGGAACAGAATGTAAACAGAACCAGGACCAGAACCAGGACTTCTCCAGTGGAACAGAATGTAAACAGAACCAGGACCAGAACCAGGACTTCTCCAGTGGAACAGAATGTAAACAGAACCAGGACCAGAACCAGGACTTCTCCAGTGGAACAGAATGTAAACAGAACCAGGACCAGAACCAGGACTTCTCCAGTGGAACAGAATGTAAACAGAACCAGGACCAGAACCAGAACTTCTCCAGTGGAACAGAATGTAAACAGAACCAGGACCAGAACCAGGACTTCTCCAGTGGAACAGAATGTAAACAGAACCAGGACCAGAACCAGGACTTCTCCAGTGGAACAGAATGTAAACAGAACCAGGACCAGAACCAGGACTTCTCCAGTGGAACAGAATGTAAACAGAACCAGGACCAGAACCAGACTTCTCCAGTGGAGCAGAATGTAAACAGAACCAGGACCAGAACCAGGACTTCTCCAGTGGAGCAGAATGTAAACAGAACCAGGACCAGAACCAGGACTTCTCCAGTGGAACAGAATGTAAACAGAACCAGGACCAGAACCAGGACTTCTCCAGTGGAGCAGAATGTAAACGAAACCAGGACCAGAACCAGGACTTCTCCAGTGGAACAGAATGTAAACAGAACCAGGACCAGAACCAGGACTTCTCCAGTGGAACAGAATGTAAACAGAACCAGGACCAGAACCAGGACTTCTCCAGTGGAACAGAATGTAAACAGAACCAGGACCAGAACCAGGACTTCTCCAGTGGAACAGAATGTAAACAGAACCAGGACCAGAACCAGGACTTCTCCAGTGGAACAGAATGTAAACAGAACCAGGACCAGAACCAGGACTTCTCCAGTGGAACAGAATGTAAACAGAACCAGGACCAGAACCAGGACTTCTCCAGTGGAACAGAATGTAAACAGAACCAGGACCAGAACCAGGACTTCTCCAGTGGAACAGAATGTAAACAGAACCAGGACCAGAACCAGGACTTCTCCAGTGGAACAGAATGTAAACAGAACCAGGACCAGAACCAGGACTTCTCCAGTGGAACAGAATGTAAACAGAACCAGGACCAGAACCAGGACTTCTCCAGTGGAACAGAATGTAAACAGAACCAGGACCAGAACCAGGACTTCTCCAGTGGAACAGAATGTAAACAGAACCAGGACCAGAACCAGGACTTCTCCAGTGGAACAGAATGTAAACAGAACCAGGACCAGAACCAGGACTTCTCCAGTGGAACAGAATGTAAACAGAACCAGGACCAGAACCAGGACTTCTCCAGTGGACAGAATGTAAACAGAACCAGGACCAGAACCAGAACTTCTCCAGTGGAACAGAATGTAAACAGAACCAGGACCAGAACCAGGACTTCTCCAGTGGAACAGAATGTAAACAGAACCAGGACCAGAACCAGGACTTCTCCAGTGGAACAGAATGTAAACAGAACCAGGACCAGAACCAGGACTTCTCCAGTGGAACAGAATGTAAACAGAACCAGGACCAGAACCAGGACTTCTCCAGTGGAACAGAATGTAAACAGAACCAGGACCAGAACCAGGACTTCTCCAGTGGAACAGAATGTAAACAGAACCAGGACCAGAACCAGGACTTCTCCAGTGGAACAGAATGTAAACAGAACCAGGACCAGAACCAGGACTTCTCCAGTGGAACAGAATGTAAACAGAACCAGGACCAGAACCAGGACTTCTCCAGTGGAACAGAATGTAAACAGAACCAGGACCAGAACCAGGACTTCTCCAGTGGAACAGAATGTAAACAGAACCAGGACCAGAACCAGGACTTCTCCAGTGGAACAGAATGTAAACAGAACCAGGACCAGAACCAGGACTTCTCCAGTGGAACAGAATGTAAACAGAACCAGGACCAGAACCAGAACTTCTCCAGTGGAACAGAATGTAAACAGAACCAGGACCAGAACCAGGACTTCTCCAGTGGAACAGAATGTAAACAGAACCAGGACCAGAACCAGGACTTCTCCAGTGGAGCAGAATGTAAACAGAACCAGGA